>NC_080169.1:126747028-126787028 GCF_950295315.1 Erinaceus europaeus
CTGACTCCCTCCAGTAGCATTTCTAATAGCATTTCTATCAGCATCCTTATTGTAATTATCATAGTACAGAACTTGCCTCCTTTCACTAGTGTAAGCTTCAGTACATATGAGTTTGTTTTCATTCTCCTGACATCTTAATTTCCCTGGACTCTGAAGTGTCTCTGAATTTTTTAAGCAGCCCTCTGTTTCTCAGCAGATGGTTTCCATTTTCTACTGTAATCAGGTCTTCTTGTGCTTTTTGTTTTTATTTTTCATTATTTCAAATCCTCCTAGATCATCCCCATTTATTTGCATATTTATTTATTTATTTAGTCCTATATTACATGAGGGGTCATTTCTTCTGCTTGATAGATTTTTCTCTTATAATTGAAGGGAAGTTTGCACTCACAATACATTTCTTGTCGTAAATACTACACACATATGGTGAAGGATAGGGTGGTCTGGTGTCTGTGGACATGAGACTGCTGCCTTACAATCTTGACAACCCAGGTTTGAACCTGTCATGTATGAACACAGTGTGGGAGGTTTTTGACTTCTGGTCTCTTTCCCACTCTTCTATTTCTCTTCTTGCCTTCTCTGTCTCTGACTCTCACAGGCTCTCACTCTCTCTGTCTGCACTCATTAATATTTTACTTACATACTTATTTTACTTACAGGCCCTGATATACAAAGAGAGTCACTTGTTTTGTTGGCGATTTCCCTAGGTTTCTGGAGCCTCAGCTTTGTAAGCCTCTCTGACACAAGCCATACTCTGTCTCTGCATAGCCATGCCAGTATCCCTCAGAGTTTATAATAAAGATACACATACATATATGTAAATATATATATACATATATATATATAAGTCATTTTTAGAATTGTTGAAGTTTTTATTTGATCTTAATGCAGAATTACCACATTTATAACAGCCTTCTTATTCATAAATAATTGGTCAAATAGTTGGAGCAGGATTCACTACAATTATAAATTATAAACCGTCCAGGAGCATTTCCAATAGCCTTTCTATCAGTATCCTCATTGTAGTTATCATAGCACTGAACTTGCCTCCATTTGCTAGTGTAAGCTTCAATACGTATGTCTTTCTTTTCATTCTTGGGAATTCTTAATTTGCGTGGACCCTGAAGTGTCAGGGAAGTTTTGAAGAAGCCCTCTGTTTCTCAGCAGAAGTTTTCTATATTTCTGTTGTAATCAGGTCTTCCTGTGGTTTTTGGTTTTATTTTATTCAAATCCTCCTAGATCATCCCCATTCATTTGCATATTCATTTATTTATTTAGTCCCATATCACATGAGGGGTCATTTTTTCTGCAGATAGATTTTCTCTTAAATTGAAGGGAACTTTTGACACACAATACATTTCATTTTGCAGATACTACACACTACTACAACTATTACTGCACTGTTTTTGACAGTGACATCCAATGCACAATGGATTAGTATTGCATGGCTCTAAAGAATGTTCCCTATTTAACCTACAATGTTTTTAACCTCACACATATTTATTCTGTTCTTTCTTGGGGGATGAATGGTTTACAGTCAACAGTTACATGTCATAGTGTGCACAGGGGTAATTTTTTCCACTTTCCCTGTATTTCTGTACATCATTTGTAACTTTCTTACTGAGGAGAAGGAAACAGTCTTAAATTGAGAGAGCAGGGCCCAAGCAGGAAGAGAGAAAGAGAGACAGCTGCAGTTCTGATTTGATACTAGCCCAGCTTTTCCATAGCTAGGTAAGTGGTGAGCAGGGGCTCAAAAAGGGGTCCTGGGCTTCCACATAGTTCCCTGGCATCTCCAACAGCTGTGCCTGCAACCCATGCTCCCTTCGTTGTCCATGTAACTTTTGATCTGTTCTAGGCACTTCTCACCTTCATATGCCAGAAACTTAACACTTCTCCCCTCCACCCATGAAACTTTGACCTTTTACTTGAGTGCAAAACAGCAACCCCAATCCACGTTATTTCAGGGAAAAGTGTGTGTGTCTCTGTGGGAAGGTGTGTGTGTGTGTGTGTGTGTGTATGTGTACATAAGTGTGTTTCAGTTATGATTACAGCTGTTGTTTCTTTATTCCTGACGCAGGGTCTTAGGAACTGGGTTGTGCAATGACAAAGGAAGTTTCCACTGCACAAGTGGTTTTTCAAATATGAATGGCACACTGGATATTCTGGACACTGTTGTGCATTCTCCCAGGTGGTCCTCAGATGGGTTCTTTCCTTTGCTATTCCCATGCTGTGTGTAATTTTCTGTGTAGACTCAAAGAGGAGTGGCATGGGGGGAGCTCAGCTGCATTCTTCTGTGTATCCACAAGGTGGCAGCAAAGCCCATAGTTGAGTGTAGTGATTCTGTGGAATGAGGAGAACTCTGGGATTTGTGGCCCATGGACAGCAAGGTTTAAATTGACGTAGAGTGCCGTAGACATCTGTTCTTTCCTGTGGGGTGGGGGGGATCCCCCATTTGGCTTTGCAAGTGGAAGGGGTTTCTCTCTTTGTCTGGGATGACTCTACTGGGAGCTTGTGAATCCCTGTGCTCAGCTGCATTGTGCTGGGTGTCCACAAGAGGGCAGCCCAGTGCGGGACTAAGGCTCCATGGGGCAAGAGTGGAGACAGTGTTTATGGGTGTGCCCCAAGAGCATGGCCAGCCTAGCTCAGGCAAGCAGTGTCCTAAGGACGGGTCCAGACAGGAGCTGTGTGGGTCATGTTGGCAGAAGCAGGGCCTTCAGAGGAAGGAAGACAGTCCCCAGGGGCGTGTCTAAGAGACCGTGCCCTCTGAGCCTGAGGGGAGGGCCCAGTGTGTATTCATAGAGACAGCTGGCCAATTAGAGAAGAAGAACATCACCCTCAGGTGCGTGAACCAAGAGCTGGCCAATGAGAACAGAGGTAAAGTTGCAAGGGCGGGACTCAGAAGGCAGCCTTCTGAAGGAAGCCGGGCAATGGGAGCTCAAAGCTGGTCTTAAAAGGCTGGGCGTGCTTCCAGGAAGTGGGAATCAGGGTTCAGCCCAGGGCCCTGCCTTGCAGAAGCTGTCCAGTGCGCATGTGTATAACTCCGTTTATGCCTGTGCGTCTGGAGATGTGTGCCTGTGTGACTGTGAGAGTGTGTGTTTGTGTTTGTTTGTGTGTGTGTATGTGTGTGGTAGGGAGAGAGAGAGAACAACAGAATCACTGTGGCACAGGTGATTTTGTGCAAAACACTTGGCACATTGTGATTTACTGCTCAATATTGACACCATTGTATCTCTCCTTGGCCATTGGACACTTTTTTTGGTTTCAGACGTAAAGACTCTGAAGAGGGGGAGGTTTTTGCCCTGAGGCTAGCACAAGGAACTAGCAGCTGCCCTGTGTGTGATGCCAGACTAGGAAACTTGTGGTGCCTGTCCATGTGCAGAGTCTCCTGGATGAGTTCCTTCTCGAGCCTATTTCGCTCGGTCCCCTTGAGCTGCATATAGCTAATAATTTGGAGATTTTACTTTTTTGGACAATTCTTTTCCTGATGCACAGTTTCTCTCCAGGTTTTAGCAATCAATTGTCTGAATGTCATATCTAATCCATTGTAGAAAATGACTACATCAGTGTTTCTCTCTCTCTCTCTCTCTCTCTCTCTCTATATATATATATATATATATGTAACATGTATAGATTTGAAAATATTTTTAGATAGAGACCTGCACAGCTCTGGATTAGGGTAGTAATGCAGATACACCTGGTCCTTCTGAGCCACAGTCCTGAGAGACATCTCACAGAGCCATTCGTATAACTCTTATCACTCTACAAATCTCTCTCAGCATAAACTACCGCTGCCAAATCATCTACTCCCCTCTTTCTCTTTTTGTCCACCGAGTCCTATCCCAAAACTGTAAATCAAAGAAGAAATAGACATAGTGCAGTTCCCTGCACACAGGACAGTCTGAGGATGGACTAGGGCAATGCAATAAGCCAGCCTGCATCTTGGCTGGAGCATCACTAAGACTACTTCCAAATTGAAGAGGCGAGGGCAGTTTTGGAGAGTGGGCTGCAGGCCAAGTGTTGCTTCTCAGAGTGGGCTAAGACCTAGATGTTCTAAGTGTAACCTTTCCTCACAAACATAAAATAACAATGCCACATGTTAGAAGTATGCATGGGTATGGAGGGTTTGTCTTCAGTACTCTGGCACTGATCCACACAGGGCCAGAATTTCAGTCCTTTTCTGTCTCAGTCATCCCGTCTCTCTGACTGTCTCTACGTGCCTTCTTCACTGGGCCCATATGGAAGTCAGTGCATGCATCGTGAACTTGACTTCCTGGTGTTGAAATTTTCCTTTCTTTGCCCTTTGGATTATTCAGTCTCCTGCATATGGCATAGTACATAAGGGAACTGAGGAGACAGCGATCCTGCTGCAGCGAACAGGCATATGTCCATCTCCAGCTGCAGCTATCCAGGCCCTCTGTGCTTGACTCCCATTCTCCAGGGCCCTGAGGCTGACACTCAGCCTAAATGCAGCCCTCCTCAATTTCCTGCACCGCATCCTTGTCCTTATTCCATGAGAGCCCAGGTCAAGAGTAGTGAAACTCTATCCCCCTGGCACACTCATTGTGCTTTCCCTCTATTGGGACGAATGTAAAGGATCTGTGGTACTGATGGCCACAACAGTGTCCAGATTTTTCACGCAAAACAGAAGCTTCCAGGGTTCTGAAAGAGGGTGTTTTGATGACTGTGAAATGTCTTTTCCAAGTGCCTCATGGGGTTTCTAATCCTTTTGAAACCTGAATTTCTTTATTGTATCTAGGGAATATTCTCACCTCTGACCAGAATGCACTCCCAACTAGGAGCACAGCTATCCTGGAGTCAGGAGGTCTGCCAGCCTACTAGCTCCTGGAGGGATTCCTGAGTATGTCCTCAGGTCCCAAGTGGTAACCGGTTTTTCCAATTGTCTTTATTAACAGCAGCCAGGCCATCAGGTGAGGGCCGGGGCTGTGATCTCCACTGGAAACTCCTAATTCAGCGAATGGAGGCATCCATCTACCTTTTGTCTCTCCATAGCAAGGGCCTGGGGAGTTTGTGCTTCCTGCAAGCAGAGCGACATTGTATGGGACATTCATGGATGCCTACTTCTGGGAATCTCTCTGAGTGTGATGTGTGGACACCAGGACACCATGATCAGGGATTGTGAGGCCACAGGAGCTATTGCTTTAGCCGGACCCAAAGGGGAGGTGTAAGGGGCTGGGTTCATCCACTACTGTTTGGTCAAACACAGTTCCCATCTATGTTGGAACTCTTTCTAGGTTCATTCTGGGATTGTAATCTGCTGTCCACTGAGAAGTGGACAGGGAGCCTGGAGGCTGAGTATGCAGACAAACGTGACTGGACATGGTCCTGCCCCAGAATTCTGAGGGGTGCCCTAGCTTCTCCCATTGGTATTGTTTGGATGATAGTGAGACATGAGATTGAATCGGAAACTCAAGAGAGCGAGACATGAGAGTCCCTTTGCATATGCATTCTTGCTGAGCCAGAATTTGGGCTATCTGGCTAGCTGGCTTTCCCTGCTGGGTTCTCTGTACATAAGTTGCAGGTGAGGCTGGCTACCTTGCCACCCATGCTCTGAGACTACAATAGGTGAGTTCTGAGCACACACAGACACAGACAGACACACACACACACACACACACACACACACACACACACACATTACTGTCAGGTCTGGTAGTACAGCATATGGTGAAGGCTGGGGCTGTCTGGGTCTGTGGGCATGAGAGCTGCTGCCTTACAATCTCTACAAGCCAGGTTTGAACCTGTCATCAATGAACACAGTGTAGGAGGTTTTTGAATTCTGGTCTCTTTCCAACTCATCTATTTCTCTTTTCGCTTTCTCTGTCTCTAACTCTCACATGCTCTCACACACTCTGTCTTCACTCATTAATATTTTACTTATATACTTATTTTACTGACAGGCCCAGATATACAAAGAGAGGTACCACAGCACTGCTGAGCTCTGGCTTGTTGTTTTGGCGATTTCACCTAGGCTACTGGAGCCTCAGTTTGTAAGTCTTTCTGACACAAGCCATATTCTGCCTCCTCATTTCCATGCCAGTATCACTCACAGTTTATAATAAAGTGATTTTTTTGCAAAACACTTGGTACATTCTGATTTTTAGATCAATATTGACACCACTGTAGCTCTCTTTGGCCCTTGGTCACTTTTATTCTTTTCAGATGTAAAAACACTGAAGAGGGAGAGGTTTTTGCCCTGAGGCTTGCAATAGGAACTACCAGATGCACTGTGTCTGTTGCCAGACTAGGAAACTTGTTGGTGCCTGTCCATGTGGAGAGTCTCCTTGAATAGTTCCTTCGCAAGCCTTTTTCGCTATGTCCCGTTTGAGCTGCTTATAGCTAATGATTTTGAGATTTTACTCCTTTGGAAAATTCTTTTCCTGATGCAGTTTCTCTCCAGGTTTTAGCAATCAATTGTCTAAATGTCATATCTAATCCATTGTAGAAAATGACTACATCAGTATCTCTCTCTCTCTCTCTCTCTCTCTCTCTCTCTATATATATATATATATATATATATATATAACATGTAGAGATCTGAAAATATTTTTTAGCTAGAGAACTTTACAGCTCTGGATTAGGGTAAAAATGTGGATATACTTGGCCCTTCTGAGCCACAGTCATGGGAGACAACTCACAGAGCCATTCATGTACCACTTTTTTTTAAAAAATTTTTTATTTAAGAAAGGATTAGTGAACAAAAGCATAAGGTAGGAGGAGTACAACTCCACACAATTCCCAACACCCAATCCCCATAACCCACCCCCTCCCCTGATAGCTTTCCAATTCTCTATCCCTCTGGGAGCATGGACCCAGGGTCGTTGAGGGTTGCAGAAGGTAGAAGGTCTGGCTTCTGTAATTGCTTCCCCGCTGAACATGGGCGTTGACTGGTCGGTCCATACCCCCAGTCTGCCTCTCTCTTTCCCTAGTAGGGTGTGACTCTGGGGAAGCTGAGCTCCAGGACACATTGGTGGGGTCTTCAATCCAGGGAAGCCTAGTCAGCATCCTGGTGGCATCTGGAACCTGGTGATTGAAAAGAGAGTTAACATATGAAGCCAAACAATTTGTTGAGCAATCATGGATCCCAAGCTTGGAATAGTGGAGAGGAAGTGTTAGGGAGGTACTCACTGCAAACTCTAGTGTAGTCCTGCTTTCAGGTATATATTTTGCAGTAGTTTATGTATACGTGTGCACTTAAGCTCTCTCTCACAGAAACTGGTGTATATCTAGGTTATGGGACTTTGTTAGAAAGTGAACTACCTGAGATGAAATTAGAGTGTACTATTAAAGGAAAGGTCTCACCCGAGTAATGAAGCTGAAGGGTTGTCATTCCACACGTGAAGTCTCTGGATACATTCTGAGGTGAAGTATGTTGAGGTAGCAATCGTTGCTTTGGTTAGGTTGTGATCGGCAGATGCAATGTTATTTGGTTTGGATTGGGAGATGCATACGGGAAAGTGGGCCCTATCCAAGGGTTCCAGGTCTGGGGGAAGTAGGGGCTCTATAGTGAAGATGTGAGGTTCCTGCTGTCTTAGGGTTCAAAAAGACACTCAATAGTTAATATTATCATCACATTATTTGTTAATTGGGTTAACTTTGAAAAGTCCCTTTGTTATGGTTTGTTGGACAGTACCCAGTATCTTGTATATAGCTGTGCTATTGGAAGTTTCTAATCTACTTGGTGTAGGCTTTTGAGAGAGTCCGCATATCAAATACATAGCCTATATATTAAAAAGATTCAGATTGTCTTTTCAGAAACTTTGAGACATACAATTGATTTCCCCCTCTCATATTAATTAGCTACTGATTTATATGTCTACATTTTGCTAGGAGTGTACATAAACACCATTCCCACCACCAAAGGACTGTGACCCATCCCTCCCGCCCACTCCCACCCCCCACTGGCCCAGGAAGCTACATGCCTACCCCTCACCACTGGGTTTTTACTTTTGTGCCTTACTTACAATTTGATCAGGTCCTACTTTTAGTTTCCCTTTCAGATCTTCTTAGTCAGCTTCTGTTGATGAGTGGGATCATCCCATACTCATCTTTATCTTTCTGACTTAGTTCACTTAACATAATTCCTTCTAGCTCTGTCCAAGATGGGTCAGAGAAGGTGGGTTCATTGTTCTTGATAGCTGCATAGTATTCCATTGTGTATATATACCACAGCTTTCTCAGCCACTCATCTGTTGTTGGGCACCTGGGTTGCTTCCAGGTTTTAGCTATTATGAATTGTGCTGCTATGAACATAGGAGTACACATCTCTTTTTGGTTGGGTGTTATGGAGTCCTTGGGGTATAACCCCAGGAGAGGAATTATTGGGTCATATGGAAGGTCCATGTCTAGCCTTCTGAGAGTTTTCCAGACTGCTCTCCACAGAGGCTGTACCAATTTACATTCCCACCAGCAATGTAAAAGGGTTCCTCTGTCCCCACATCCTCTCCAGCATTTGTTGCTGCTGTCCTTTTTGATGTATGCCATTCTTACAGGAGTGAGGTGGTATCTTAGTGTTGTCTTGATTTGCATTTCTCTGATAATCAGTGACCTAGAGCAGTTTTTCATATGTTTGTTAGCCTTTTGGATCTCCTCTGTGGTGAATGTTTTGTTCATATCCTCTGCCCATTTTTGGATGGGGTCATTTGCTTTTTTGCGGCTAAGTTTGCTGAGCTCTTTATATATTTTGGTGATTAGTTTCTTGTCTGATGTCTGGCATGTGAAGATCTTCTCCCATTCTGTGAGGGGTCTCTCTGTTTGTTTAATAGTTTCTTTGGATGTGCAGAAGCTTTTCAATTTGATGTAGTCCCATTGGTTTGTTTCTGCTTTGGTCTTCCTTGCAATTGGGTTTGATTCATCAAAGATGTCCTTGAGGTGTATGTGGGAACTTGTTTTACCAATGTTTTTCTCTAAGTATTTGATTGTTTCTGGTCTGACATCTAGGTCTTTGATCCATTTGGAGTTGATTTTTGTTTCTGGTGAGATAAAGTGGTTCAATTTCATTCTTCTGCATGTTTCAACCCAGTTTTCCCAGCACCATTTATTGAAGAGAGCCTCCTTTTTCCATTTAATCCTTTGGGCCCCCTTATCAAAGATTAGATGCCCATAGGTGTTGGGATTTACTTTTGGGCTTTCAATTCTGTTCCACTGGTCTGTATGCCTATTTTTGTTCCAGTACCATGCTGTTTTGATGATGATGGCTTTATAATATAGTTTAAGGTCTGGGAGTGTGATGCCTCCATTTCTGTTTCTTTTCCTTAAGATGGTTTTGGCAATTCTAGGTGTTTTCAGGTTCCAGATAAATGATTGTAGTGTTTGTTCTATTCTCTTAAAGAAGCTTGGTGGAACTTTGATGGGTATTGCATTAAATTTGTATATGGCTCTGGGGAGAATATTCATTTTGATGATATTTATTCTTCCAATCCATGAGCATGGGATATCTTTCCATTTCTTGGTATCAGTTTCTATCTCCTTGAGTAGCGACCCATAGTTTTCAGTATACAAGTCTTTCACTTCTTTGGTCAACTTTATTCCTAGGTATTTGATTGATTTTGCTGAAACAGTAAATGGGAGTGATTTCTGGATGTCTTCTTCTTCAGATTTAGTGTTTGCATAAAGAAATGCCACTGATTTTTGTACATTGATTTGTAGCCTGATACCTTGCTATATTGCCTAACAACTTCCAGTAATTTTCTACTGGATTCTTTAGGTCTTTCTATGTATACTATCATATCATCTGCAAATAGTGAGAGCTTGACTTCTTCCCTTCCAATCTGTATCCCTTTGATTTCTTTCTCTTGCCTGATTGCTATGGCAAGAACTTCCAATACTATGTTGAAGAGTAACGGTGACAGTGGACAGCCCTGTCTAGTCCCCGATCTGAGGGGGAATGCTTTCAGCTTCTCTCCATTGAGTATGATGTTGGCTGTAGGTTTGCTATATATAGACTCCACTATCTTGAGGAATTTCCCATCTATTCCCATTTTCTGTAGAGTTTTGAGCATGAATGGGTGTTGGATTTTGTCAAAGGCTTTCTCTGCATCTATTGAGATAATCATGTGGTTTTTGGCTTTGCTTTTATTGATGTGATGAATGACATTGATTGATTTACGGATGTTGAACCAGACTTGCATTCCTGGGATGAATCCCACTTGGTCATGATGAACAATCTTTATGATGTGTTGCTGTATCCGGTTGGCCAAGATCTTGTTTAATATTTTGGCATCTATGTTCATCAGAGATATTGGTCTGTAGTTTTCCTTTTTTGTTCTGTCCCTATCAGCTTTTGGTATCAGGGTGATGTTGGCTTCATAAAAGGTGGAAGGGAGTATTCCTGTTTCTTCAATCTTATGGAATAGCTTAAGAAGTATGGGTATTAACTATTTCCTGAAAGTTTTGTAGAATTCATTTGTGAAGCCATCTGGTCCAGGACTTTTGTTGTTGGGGAGATTCTTAATAACGGTTTCAATTTCTTTGTCTGTGATTGGTGCATTTAGATTTTGTAGTTCTTCTTGGTTCAGTTTTGGAAGTGCATAGGTTTCTAGGAATTGTTCCATTTCTTCCAGATTCTCTAGCTTGGTGGCATATAGTTCTTTACAGAAGTTTCGCAGAATTCTCTGGATTTCTGTGGTGTCAGTTGTGATATCTCCTGCATCGTTTACAATTCTATTAATTTGAGTCTTCTCTCTTTTTTGTTTGGTGAGTCTGGCTAGGGGTTTGTCAATTTTGTTTAATCTTTCAAAGAACCAACATTTGGCTTCATTGATCTTTTGTATGGTTCTTTTATTTTCGATGTTGTTTATTTCTGCTCTAACTTTAGTGATTTCTGTCCTTCTGGTTGCTTTAGGGTTCCTTTGTTCCTCTTCCTCTAAGTCCTTGAGGTGTGTAGTAAGGTCGTTCATTTGGGCTTCTTCTTGGTGTTTAATATGTGATTGTATGGCTATAAGTTTCCCTCTCAGTACTGCTTTCGCTGTGTCCCAAATATTTTGATAGGTTGTGTCTTCATTTTTAGCTGGCTTGCCCTACCCGCTAGGTTCTCTGTACATAAGTTGCAGGTGAGGCTGGCTACCTTCTCATCCATGATCTGAGACTACTATAGGTGTGCTCTGAGCACACACAGACACAGACAGACAGACAGACACACACACATATTACTGTGAGGTCTGGTAGTACAGAATATGGTGAAGGGTGGGGCTGTCTGGGATCTGTGGGCATGAGAGCTGCTGCCTTACAACCTCTACAAGCCAGCTTTGAAGCTGTCATCAATGAACATAGTGTAGGAGGTTTTTGAATTCTCATCTTTTTCCACAGATATGGCTGGTGGGCGGGCCTTCCAGAGTCTGCCCAATGAGCATGCTTCAGAGCCGTATGGGCGGTGCTCAAGGTTGCTGGCCAATGACTGACTAGGGGCCTTGACACTCCTGGGTGTTTCTTAGCACACTGGCCAATGATATTGCTGGCAGGGTTTCTTGGCGTTGCCTAGGCCTCTGGCATCTCAGAGCATGGCTGGTGTACTGTCTGCGGGCCTTCTGAAGTAAGCCCAACAATGAGAGCTCAGAGATGGCCTTCAAAGGCTGGGCCTGCTTCCAGGATGTGTGAAGCAGGGTTCCCCCAGGGCCCTGCCTTGCAGAAGCTGTCCAGTGTGCATGTGTATAACTCCGTTTGTGCCTGTGCCTCTGTGGATGTGTGCGTGTGTGTAACTGTGAGAGTGTGTGTTTGTTTGTGTGTGTGTGAGGGAGGGAGAGACAGAGAGAACAACAGAATCACTGTGGCAAAGGTGATTTTGTGCAAAACACTTGGCACATTCTGATTCACAGCTCAATATTGACACCATTGTAGCTCTCCTTGGCCCTTGGTCACTTTTCTTATTTTCAGATGTAAAGACACTGAAGAGGGAGAAGTTTTTGCGCTTAGGCTTGCACTGGGAACTAGTAGCTACCCTGTGTGTGTTGCCAGACTAGGAAACTTGTGGTGCGTGTCCATGTGGAGAGTCTCCTTGATGAGTTCCTACTCGAGCCAATTTTGCTCTGTACCATTGGAGCTGCATATAGCTAATGATTTGGAGATTTTACTCCTTTGGACAATTATTTTCCTGATGCACAGTTTCTCTCCAGGTTTTAGCAATCAATTATTTGAATGTCATATCGAATCCATTGTGTCTCTCTCTCTTTCTCTCTCTCTCTTTATCTCTCTCTCTCTATATATATTTATATATATATATGTAACATGTAGAGGTCTGAAAATATTTTTAGCTATAGACCTGCACAGCTCTGGATTATTGCAGTAATGCGGATACACCTGGCCTTCTGAGCCACAGTCATGAGAGACATCTCACAGAGCCATTCCTATACCTCTTATCACTGTACCTATCTCTCTCAGCACAAACTGCCGCTGCCAAATGATCTACTTCCCTCTTGCTCATTTTTTCCACCGTGTCCTATGCCAAAACTGTAAATTATAGAAGAAATAAACATAGTGCAGTTTTCTGCACACAGGACAGGCTGAGGCTGGACCAGGGAGATGCAATAAGCCAGCCTGCATATTGGCTGGAGCATCACTAATACTACATCCAATTTCGAGAGGCCAGGGGTGTTTTGGAGAGTGTGCTGCAGGCCGAGTGTTGCTTCTCAGAGTGGGGTAAGACCTAGATGTTCTCAGTGTAACCTTTCCTCACAAACATAAAATAACAATGCCACTTGTAATTAGTATGCATGGACATGGAGGATTTGTCTTCAGAACTCTGGCACTAATCAACACAGGTCCAGAATTTCTGTACTTTTCTGTCACTGTCATTCTGTCTCTCTGACTGTCTCTACGTGCCTTCTTCACTGGGCCCTTACTGGAAGTCAGTGCTTTCATTGTTAACTCGGTCTTCCTGGTGTTGAAATTTTCCACTCTTTGCCCTTTGGATTATTTAATCTCCTGCATATGGCACAGTACAGTGGGGAACTGAGGAGGCAGCAATCATACTACAGGTAACAGGCATATGTCCATCTCCAGCTGCAGCTCTCCAGGCCCTCTGTGCTTGACTCCCATTCTCTAGGGCCCTGAGGCTGACACTCAGCCTAAATACAGCCCTCCTCACCTTCCAACACAGCATCCTAGTTCTTATTCCATGAGAGCCCAGGTCAAGAGAAGTGAAACAATATCCCCTTGGCACACACATTGTACGTTCCCTCTATTGCGTCGAATGTAAAGGATCTGTTGTGCAGATGGCCACACCAGTGTCCAGATTTTCCATGCAAAATGGAAGCTTCCAGGGTTCAGAAAGAGGGTGTTTTGATGGCTGTGAAATGTCTTTTAAAAGTGCCTCATGGGTTTTCAAATCCTTTTGAAACCTGAAGTTCGTTCTTGTATCTAGGGAATATTCTCACCTCTGGCCAGAAGGCCTCCCCAACTAGGAGCACACCTATCCTGGGTCAGGAGGTCGGCCAGCCTGCGATCTACTGGAGGGATCCCTGAGTATGTCCTCAGGGCCCAAGTTATAACAGCTGTTTCCAATTGCCTTTATTAGCAGCAGCCCGGCCCTCAGGTGAGGGGGGGGCTGTCTGTGGTCTGTGGGCATGAGAGCTGCGGCCTTACAATCTCTACAAGCCAGGTTTGATCCTGTCATCAATGAACACAGTGTAGGAGGTTTTTGAAATCTGAGACACTGAAGAGGGAGAGGTTTTTGCCCTGAGGCTTGCACTGGGAACTGCCGCTGCCCTGTGTGTGTTGTCAGACTAGGAAACTTGTGGTGTCTGTCAATGTGGAGAGTCTCCAGGATGAGTTCCTTCTCGAGCCTTTTTCGATCAGTCCCGTTGGAGCTACATATAGCTAAAGATTTGGGGATTTTACTTCTTTGGACAATTCTTTTCCTGATGCAGAGTTTCTCTACAGGTTTATCAATCAATTGTTGAATGTCATATAGAATCCATTGTAGAAAATGACTACATCAGTGTCTCTATCTCTATATATGTAGAGGTCTCTCTCTCTCTATATATATATATATATATGTAACATGTAGAGATATGAAAATATTTTTAGCTAGAGACCTGCACAGGTCTGGATTAGGGTACTAAAATGGATACACCTGGCCCTTCTGAGCTACAGTCATGAGAGACATCTCACAGAGCCATATCGTTTATCACTCTACAAATCTCTCTCAGCACAAACTACTGCTGCCATAACATCTACTTCCCTCTTGCTCATTTTATCCACCGTGTCCTATCCAAAAACTGTAAATCAAAGAAGAAATAGACATAATGCAGTTCCCTGCACACAAGAGAGGCTGAGGCTGGACCAGGGGGATGTCATATGCCAGCCTGCATTTGGCTGGAGCATCACTAAAACTACTTCCAATTTTGCGAGGCAAGGGCAGTTTTGGAGAGTGGGCTGCAGGCCATGTGCTTCTCAGAGTGGGCTAAGACCTAGGTGTTCTAAGTGTAACCTTTCCTCACAAACATAAAATAACAATGCCACTTTTAAGAAGTATGCATGGGCATGGAGGCTTTGTATTCAGTGCTCTGGCACTGATCAACACAGGGCCAGAATTTCTGTCCTTTTCAGTCACTCTCATTCTGTCTCTCTGACTGTCTCTGTCTGCCTTCTTCCCTGGAACCTTTGTGGAAGTCAGTGCATGCATCGTGAACTCGGTCTTCCTGGTGGTGAAATTTTCCTTTCTTTGCCCATTGGATTACTTAGTCTCGTGCATATGGAGTAGTATACAGTGGAACTGAGGAGACAGTGTTACTGCTGCAGGTAACAGGCATATGTCCATATCCAGCTGCAGCTGCCCAGGTCAAGATCAATGAAACTCTACCACCGTGGCACACACATAGTGCTTTTCCTCTATTGGGCCGAATGTAAAGGCTCTGTGGTACTGATGGCCACACCAGTGTCCAGTGTCTCCATGCAAAACAGAAGCTTCCAGCGATAAGAAAGAGGGTGTTTTGATGACTGTGAAATGTCTTTTCCAAGTGCCTCCTGGGGTTTCAAATCCTTTTGAAACCTGAAGTTCGTTCTTGTAACTAGGGAATATTCTCACCTCTGGCCAGAAGGCCCTCCCAACTAAGAGCACAGCTATCCTGGGGACAGAGTTCTGCCAGTCTGCTAGCTCCTGGAGGGATTCCTGAGTATGTCCTCAGGCCCCAAGTGGTAACAGGTGTTTCCAATTGCCTTTATTAGCAGCAGCCAGGCCCTCAGGTGAAGTGTGGGGCTGTGATCTCCACTGGAAGCTCCGAATTCAGCCAATGAAGGCATCCATCTTCCTTTTGTCAGCCCATAGCAAGGGCCCGGGGAGTTTGTGCTTTCTACAAGCAAAGCGACTTTGTATGGGACACTCATGCATGCCTATTTCTGGGAATCTCTCTGAGTGTGATGTGTGGACATGAGGACACTATGATCAGGGATTGTGAGGCCACAGGAGTAATTGCCTTAGCCGGATCCAAATGGTAGTTGTAAGGGGACGGGTTCATCCACTATTGTTTGGTCAAACACAGTTCCCATCTATGTTGAAACACAGGTATTTCTGGGTTTATTCTGGGCTTTTAAGCATCTGCCATGAGCAGTGGATTGAGAGTCTGGAGGCTTAGTAGGCAGCCAAACGTGACTGGACAGGCTCCTGCCCTTGAATTCTGAGGGGTGCCCCAGCTTACCCTGTTGGCAGTGTTTGGATGATAGTGAGGCATGAGATTGAATCGGAAACTCAGGAGAGGGAGACATGAGAGTCCCTTTGCATGTGCATTCTTGCTTAGCCAGAATCTGGGCTAGATGGCTTGCCCTGACCAGCTAGGTTCTCTCTACATAAGATGCAGGTGAGGCTGGCTACCTTCCTACCCATGCTCTGAGACTACTATAGGTGAGCTCTGAGCACACACAGACACAGACAGACAGACAGACACACACACACATTACTGTCAGGTCTGGTATTACAGCATATGGTGAAGGCTGGGGCTGTCTGGGGTCTGTAGGCATGAGAGCTGCTGCCTTACAATCTCTACAAGCCAGCTTTGAACCTGTCATCAATGAACACAGTATAGCAGGGTTATGAATTCTCATCTCTTTCCCACAGAC
Organism: Erinaceus europaeus; assembly: GCF_950295315.1. Lineage (NCBI taxonomy): Eukaryota > Metazoa > Chordata > Mammalia > Eulipotyphla > Erinaceidae > Erinaceus > Erinaceus europaeus. The sequence continues at coordinate 126,763,094 of NC_080169.1, forward strand.
GTGGCTGGTGGGCGGGCCTTCCAGAGGCTGCCCAATGAGCGTGCTGCAGGGCCGTGTGGGCGGTGCTCAAGGTTGCTGGCCAATCACTGACTAGGGTACCTTGACACTCCTGGGAGTGTCCTTGCACAATGGCCAATGACATATCTGACAGGGTTTCTGGGCGTTGCCTATGCCTCTGGCATATCAGAGCATGGCTGGTCCCCTGTCTGCAGGCCTTCTGAAGTAAGCCCTACAATGGGAGCTCAGAGCTGGCCTTAAAAGGCTTGGCCAGCTTCCAGGAAGTGCGAAGCAGGGTTCATCGAAGGCCCTGCCTTGCAGAAGCTGTCCAGTGTGCATGTGTATAACTCAGTTTGTGCCTGTGCCTCTGTGGATGTGTGCGTTTGAGTAACTGTGAGAGTGTGTTTGTCTGTGTGTGAGGATGGGAGAGAGAGAGAGCAACATAATCACTGTGGCACAGGTGATTTTGTGCAAAACACTTGGCACATTCTGATTTACAGCTCAATATTGACACCATTGTAGCTCTCCTTGGCCCTTGGTCACTTTTCTTATTTTCAGATGTAAAGACAATGTAGTTGGAGAGGTTTTTGCCCTGAGGCTTTCATTGGGAACTAGCAGCTGCCCTGTGTGTGTTGCCAGACTAGGAAACTTGTGGTGCCTGTCCACGTGGAGAGTTTCCTGGACGAATTCCTTCTCGAGCCTTTTTCGCAAGTTCCCGTTGGAGCTGCATATAGCTAATGATTTGGAAATTTTACTCCTTTGGACAATTCTTTTCCTGATGCACAGTTTGTCTCCAGGTTTTACTAATCAATTGTGTGAATGTAATATCGCATACATTGTAGAAAATGACTACATCAGTGTCTTGCTCTCTCTCTCTCTCTCTCTCTCTCTATATATATATATATATATAAACATGTAGAGGTCTGAAAAAATATTTTAGCTAGACACGTGCACTGCTCTTGATTCGGGTAGTAATGCGGATACACCTGGCCCTTCTGAGACACAGTCATGAGAGACATCTCAGAGAGCCATTCGTTTACCTCTTGTCACTCTACAAATCTCTCTCAGTACAAACTACAGCTGCCAAATCATCTACTTCCCTCTTGCTCTTTTTGTGCACCGAGTTCTATACCAAAACTGTAAATCAAAGAAGAAATAGACATAGTGCAGATCCCTGCACACAGGACAGGCTGATGTTGGACCAGGGAGATGAAAGATGCCAGCCTGAATTTGGCTGGAGCATCACTAAAACTACTTACAATTTGGAGAGGCAAGGACAGTTTTGGAGAGTGGGCTGCAGGACAAGTGTTGCTTCTCAAAGTGGGCTAAGACCTAGATGTTCTAAGTGTAACCTTTCCACACAAACATAAAATAACAATGCCACTTGTAAGAAGTATGCATGGGAATGGAGGGTTTGTCTTCAGTGCTCTGGCACTGACCAACACATGGCCAGAATTTCTGTCCTTTCCAGTCACGGTCATTCTGTCTCCCTGACTGTCTCTATGTGCCTTCTTCCCTGGACCCTTTGTGGAAGTCAGTGCATGCATCGTGAACTCGGTCTTCCTGGTGTTGAAATTTTCCTTTCTTTGCCCTTTGGATAGCTTAGTCTCATGCATGTGGCGTAGAACAGAGTGGAACTGAGGAGACAGCGATCCTGCTGCAGGTAACAGGCATATGTCCATCTCCAATTCCAGCTGTCCAGGCCCTCTGTGCTTGACTCCCATTCTCCAGGGCCCTGGGGCTGACACTCAGCCTATATGCAGCCTCCTCGATTTCCTGCACAGCATCCTTGTCCTTATTCCATGAGAGCCCAGGTCAAGAGAAGTGAAAATCTATCACCCTGATACACACATTGTGCTTTCCCTCTATTTGGCCGAATGTAAAGTATCTGTGGTTCTGATGGCCACACCACTGTCCAGATTTTCCACGCAAAATGGAAGCTTCCAGGGTTCACAAAGGGTGTTTTGACGGCTGTGAAATGTCTTTTCCAAGTGCCTCCTGGGGTTTCAAATCGTTTTGAAATCTGAAGTTTATACTTGTATTTATGGAATATTCTCAACTCTGGCCCGATGGCCCTAGCATGTAGGAGCACAGCTATCCCGGGGTAAGGAGGTCTGCCAGCCTGCAAGCTCCTGTAGGGATTCCTGAGTATGTCCTCTGGCCCCAAGTGGTAACTGGTGATTCCAATTGCCTTTATTAGCAGCAGCCAGGCACTCAGGTGGGGGGCGTTGCTGTGATCTCCACTGAAAGCACCTAATTTAGCCAATGGAGGCATCCATCTTCTTTTTGACTCTCCATTGGTGATCTCTGAGCACACACAGACACAGACAGACAGACAGACACACACACACATTACTGTCAGGTCTCATACTACAGCATATGGTAAAGACTGGGGCTGTCTGGGTGTGTGGGCATGAGAGCTGCTGCTTTACAATCTCTACAAGCTAGCTTTGAACCTGTCATCAACGAACACAGTGTAGGAGGTTTTTTGAATTCTCATCTCTTTCCTACAGAAGTGGCTGGTGGGCGGGCATTCCAGAGTCTGCCCAATGAGCTTACTTCAGGGCCGTGTGGGCGGTGCTCAAGGTTGCTGGCCAATCACTGACTAGGGGTCTTGACACTCCTGGGCGTGTCCTAGCACACTGGCCAATGATATTGATGGCAGGGATTCTGGGCGTGGCCTAGGCATCTGGCTTTTCAGAGCATGCCTGGTGCCCTGTCTCCAGGCCTTCTGAAGTAAGCCTCACAATGGGAGCTCAGAGCTGGCCTTAAGAGGCTGGGCGTGCTTCCAGGAAGTGCGAAGCAGGGTTCACCCAGGGCCCTGCATTGCAGAAGTTGTCCAGTGTGCATGTGTATAATTCAGTTTGTTCCTTTGCCTCTTTGGATGTGTGTGTATAACTGTGAGTGTGTGTTGTTGTGTCTTTGTGTGTGTGTGTGTGAGGGAGGGAGAGAGAGAGAGAGAACAACAGAATCACTGTGGCACAGGTGATTTTGTGCAAAACACTAGGCACATTCTGATTTACAGCTCAATATTGACACCATTGTAGCTCTCCTTGGCCCTTGGTCACTTTTCTTATTTTCTGATGTAATGACACTAAAGAAGGAGAGGTTTTTGTCCTAAGGCTTGCTCTGGGAAGTAGGAGCTGCCCTGTGTGTGTTGCCAGATTAGGAACGTTATGGTGCCTGTCCATGTATAGAGTCTCCTGGATGAGTTCCTACTCGAGTCTTTTTCGCTACGTCCCGTTGGAGCTGCATATAGTAATGATTTGGAGATTTTACTCCTTTGGATAATTCTTTTTCTGATGCACAGTTTCTCTCCAGGTTTTAGAAATCAATTGTCTGAATGTCATATCGCATCTATTGTAGAAAATGACTACATCAGTGTCTTGCTCTCTCTCTCTCTCTCTCTCTCTCTATATATATATATATATATATATATATATAACATGTAGAGGTCTGAAAATATATTTTAGCTAGAGACCTGCACAGCTCTGGATTAGGGTAGTAATGCGGTTACACCTGGTTATTCTGAGCCAAAGTCATGAGAGACATCTCACAGAGCCATTCGTTTACCTCTTGTCACTCTACAAATCTCTCTCACCACAAACTACAGCTGCCAAATCATCTACTGCTCTCTTGCTCTTTTTGTCCAAGGAGTCCTATTCCAAAACTCTAAATCAAAGAAGAAATAGACATAGTGCGTGTCACTGCACACAGGACAGGCTGAGGCTGGACCAGGGGGATGGAATACGCCAGCCTGCATTTGAATGGAGCATCACTAAACTACTTCCAATTTGGAGAGGCAAGGGCATTTTTGGAGAGTGGGCTGCAGTCCAAGTGTTGCTTCTCAGAGTGGGCTAAGACCTAGATGTTCTAAGTGTAACCTTTCCGCACAAAAATAAAATAACAATGCCACTTGTAAGAAGTAATCATGGGCATGGAGGGTTTGTCTTCAGTGCTCTGGCACTGATCAATACAGGGCCAGAATTTCTGTCCATTTCAGTCACTGTCATTCTGTCTCTCTGACTGTCTCTACGTGCCTTCTTCCCTGGACCCTTCGTGGAACTCAGTGCATTCATCGTGAAATCGGTCTTCCTGGTGTTGAAATTTTCATTTCTTTGCACATTGGATTACATAGTCTTGTGCATATGGCATAGTACAGAGGGGAACTGAGGAGACAGCGTTCCTGCTGCAGTAACAGGCATATGAATTTCTCCAGCTGCAGCTGTCCAGGCCATCTGTTCTTGACTCCCATTCTCCAAGGCCCTGTGGCTGACACGCAGCCTAAATGCAGCCCTCCTCAATTTCCTGCACCACATCCTTGTCCTTATTCCATGAGAGCCCAGTTCAAGAGAAGTGAAACTCTACAACCCTGGCACACACATTGTGCTTTCCCTCTATTGGGCCGAATGAAAAGGATCTGTGGTACTGATGGCCACACCAGTGTCCATAGTTTCCACGCAAAATGTAAGCTTCCAGGGTTCAGTAAGGGGGTGTTTAGATGGCTGTGAAATGTCTTTTCCAAGTGCCTCCTGGGGTTTCAAATCCTTTTGAAACCTGAAGTTCGTTTTTATATCTAGGGAATCTTCTCACCTCTGGCCTATAGGCCCTCCCAACTAGGAGCAAAGCTATCCCTGGGTCAGGAGGTCTGCCAGCCTGCTAGCTACTGGAGGGATTCCAGAGTATGTCCTTAGGCCTCAAGTGGCAAGAGGTGTTTCCAATTGCCTTTATTAGCAGCAGCCAGGCCCTCAGATGAGGGGCGGGGCGGTGATCTCCAATGGAAGCTCCTAATTCAGCCAATGGAGGCATCCATCTTAATTTTCTCTCCATAGCAAGGGCCCAGGGAGTTTGTGCTTCCTGCAAGCAGAGCGACTTTGTATGTGACACTCATGAATGCCTACTTCTGGAATCTCTCTGATATGTGGCCACCAGTACACCATGATCATGGATTGTGAGGCCACAGGAGCAATTGCCTTAGCCAGACCCAAAGGGAAGGTGTGAGGGGCCAGGTTCATCTACTATTGTTTGGTCAAACACAGTTCCCATCTATGTTGAAACACAGCTCTTTCTGGGTTCATTCTGGGCTTGTAATCTGCTGCACTGAGTAGTGGACTGAGAGCCTGGAGGCTAAGTAGGCAGCCAAATGTGACTGGACAGACTCCTGCCCTTGAATTCTGAGGGGTGCCCCAGCTTACCCTGTTGGCAGTGTTTGGATGATAGTGAGGCATGAGATTGAATAGGGAACTCAGGAGAGGGAGACATGAGAGTCCCTTTGTATGTGCATTCTTGCTTAGCCTATATCTGGGCTAGATGGCTTGCCCTGACCAGCTAGGTTCTCTCTACATAAGTTGCAGGTGAGGCTGGCTACCTTCCTACCCATGCTCTGAGACTACTATAGGTGAGCTCTGAGCACACACAGAAACAGACATACAGACACACACACACACACATTACTGTCAGTTCTGGTATTACAGCATATGGTGAAGGCTGGGGCTGTCTGGGGTCTGTGGGCATGAGAGCTGCTGCCTTACAATCTCTACAAGCCAGCTTTGAACCTGTCATCAATGAACACAGTGTAGGCAGTTTTTGAATTCTCATCTCTTTCCAGCAGATGTGGCTGGTGGGCGGGCCTTTCAGAGGCTGCCCAATGAGCGTGCTGCAGGGCCGTGTGGGTGGTGCTCAAGGTTGCTGGCCAATCACTGACTAGCGCCTTGACATTCCTGGGAGTGTCATAGCACACTGGTCAATGATAATGTTGGCAGGGGTTCTGGGCTTGTCCTAGGCCTCTGGCATATCAGAGCCTCGCTGGTGCCCTGTCTGCAGAACTTCTGAAGTAAGCCCAACAATGGGAGCTAGAGATGACCTTAAAAGGCTGGGCGTGCTTGCAGGAAGTGCGAAGCAGGGTTCACCAAGGGCCCTGCCTTGCAGAAACTGTCCAAGTGCATGTGTATAACTCCGTTTGTGCCTGTGCCTCTGTGGATGTGTGTGTGTGTGTAACTGTGAGAGTGTGTGTTTGTGTGTGTGTGTGTGAGGGAGGGAGAGACAGAGAGAACAACAGAATCACTGTGGCACAGGTGATATTATGCAAAACACTTGGCACATTCTGATTTACAGCTCAATATTGGCACCATTGTAGCTCTCCTTGACCCTTGGACACTTTTATTCAATTCAGATGTAAAGACACTGAAGAGGGATAGGTTTTTGCCCTGAGGCTTGCACTGGGAACTAGCATCTGCCCTTTGTGTGTTGCCAGACTAGGAAACTTGTGGTGCCTGTCCATGTGGAGAGTGTCCTGGATGAGTTCCTTCTCGAGCCTTTTAGCTAGGTCCCTTTGGAGCTGCATATAGCTAATGATTTGGAGATTTTACTCCTTTGGACAATTCTTTTCCTGATGCACAGTTTCTCTCCAGGTTTTAGCAATCAATTATTTGAATGTCATATCACATCCATTGTAGAAAATGACTACATCAGTGTCTTACTCTCTCTCTCTCTCTCTCTCTCTCTCTCTATATATATATATATATATATATATATATAACTTGTAAAGGTCTGAAAATATATTTTAGCTAGTGACGTGCACAGCTCTGGATACGGGTAGTAATGCGGATACACCTGGCCCATCTGAGTCATAATCATGAGAGACATCTCACAGAGCCATTCGTTTACCTCTTGTCCCTCTACAAATCTCTCTCAGCACAAACTACAGCTGCCAAATCATCTACTTCACTCTTGCTCTTTTTGTCCACCGAGTCCTATCAAAACACTGTAAATCAAAGAAGAAATAGACATAGCGAAGTTCCCTGAACACAGGACAGGCTGAGCCTGGACCAGGGAGATGAAATATGCCAGCCTGCATTTGGCTGGAGTATCACTAAACTACTTCCAATTTGGAGAGGCAAGGGGAGTTTTGGAGAGTGTGCTGCAGGCCACGTGTTTCTTCTCAGAGGGGGCTAAGATCTAGATGTTCTAAGTGTAACCTTTCCTCACAAACATAAAATAACAATGCCACTTGTAAGAAGTATGCATGGGCATGGAGGGTTTGTCTTCAGTGCTCTGGCACTGATCAACACAGGGCCAGAATTTCTGTCCTTTCCAGTCACTGTCATTCTGTCTCTCTGACTGTCTCTACTTGCCTTCTTCCCTAGACCCTTCGTGGAAGTCTGCATTCATCGTGAACTCGGTCTTCCTGGTGTTGAAATTTTCCTTTTTTTGCCCTTTGGAATACTTAGTCTCATGCATATGGCGTAGAACAGAGTGGAACTGAGGAGACAGCGTTCCTGCTGCAGGTAACAGGCATATGTCCATCTCCAGCTGCAGATATCCAGGCCCTCTGTGCTTGACTCCCATTCTCCAAGGCCCTGTGGCTGACACTCAGCCTAAATGCAGCCTCCTCAACTTCCTGCACAGAATCCTTTTCCTTAATCCATGAGAGCCCAGGTCAAGAGAAGTGAAACTCTACCACCCTGGCACACATTTTTACTTTCCCTCTATTGGGCCGAATGTAAAGGATCTGTGGTACTGATTGCCACACCAGTGTCCGGATTTTCCACGGAAAACGGAAGCTTCCAGCGTTCAGAAAGAGGGTGTTTTGATGGCTGTGAAATGTCTTTTCCAATTTCCTCCTGGGGTTTCAAATCCTTTTGAAACCTGAAGTTCGTTCTTGTGTCTAGGGAATATTCTCACCTCTGGCCCATAGGCCCTCCCAACTAGGAGCACAGCTATCCCTGGGTCAGGAGGTCTGCCATCCTGCTAGCACCTGGAGGGATTCTAGAGTATGTCCTCAGGTCCCAAGTGGTAACAGGTGTTTCCAATTGCCTTTATTAGCAGCATCCAGGCCCTCAGGTGAGTGCCTAGGCTGTGATCTCCACTGGAAGCTCCTGATTCAGCCAATGGAGGAATCCATCCTCCTTTTGTCTCTCCATAGCAAGGGCCCAGGGAGTTTGTGCTTCCTGCAAGCAGAGCGACTTTGTATTGACTCATGCATGCCTACTTCTGGGAATCTCTCTGAGTGTGATGTGTGGACACCAGTACACCATGATCAGGGATTGTGAGGCCACAGGAGCAATTGACTTAGCCTGACCCAAAGGATAGGTGTGAGGGGCCGGGTTCATCCACTATTGTTTGGTCAAACACAGTTCCCATATATGTTGAAACACAGCTATTTCTGTGTTCTTTCTGGGCTTGTAATCTGCTGCCATGATCCGTGGACTCAGAGTCTGGAGTCTGAGTAGGCAGCCAAACGTTACTGGACATGCTCATTCCCCTGAATTCTGAGGAGTGCCCCAGCTTACCCCTTGGCAGTTTTTGGATGATAGTGAGGCATTGGATTGAATCAGAAACTCAGGAGAGGGAGACATGAGAGTACCTTTGCATATGCATTCTTGCTTAGCCAGAATCTGGGCTAGCTGGCTTGCCCTGAACAGCTAGGTTCTCTGTATATAAGTTGCAGGTGAGGCTGGCTACCTTGACACCCATGTTCTGAGAATACTATATGTGAGCTCTGAGCGCACACATACTCAGACATACATACAGACAGACAGACACACACACATTACTGTCAGGTCTGTAAGTACATCATATGGTGAAGGCTGGGGCTGTCTGTTGTCTGTGGGCATGAGAGCTGCTGCCTTACAATCTCTACAAGGCACGTTTGAACCTACCATCAATAAACACAGTGTAGGGGTTTTTTGTCTGCTGGTCTCTTTCCAACTCATCTATTTCTCTTGTCGCCTTCTCTGTGTCTAACTCTCACATGCTCTCACACACTTTGTCTTCACTGATTATATGCTTATTTACTGACAGGCCCAGATTTACAAAGAGAGTTACCAGAGCACTGCTAAGCTCTGGCTTGTTTTGTTGGTGATATCACCTAGGCTACTGGAGCCACAGCTTTGTAAGTCTCTCTGACACAAGCCTTATTCTGTCTCCTCATTTCCATGGCAGTATATCTCAGACGTTATAATAAACATATACATCCATATATATATATATATATCATTTATAGAATTGCCGACCTATGTAATTGATCTTTATCAGAATTAATACATTTATAACAGCTTCCTTTTTCATTAATAATTGTCCATCTACTTGGAGCAAGTTTCAATACAACTATAAATAATAGAACATTCCAGTAGCATTTCTAATAGCATTTCTATCAGCATCCTTATTGTAATTATCATAGTACAGAACCTGCCTCCTTTCTCTAGTGTCAGCTTCAGCAATCAATTGTCTGAATGTCATATTGAATCCATTTTAGAAAATGACTACATCAGTGTCTCTCTCTCTCTCTCTCTCTCTATATATATATATATATATGTGTGTGTGTGTGTGTGTGTATGTATATATATATGTAACATGTAGAGATCTGAAAATAATTTTTAGCTAGAGACCTGCACAGCTCTGGATTAGGGTAAGAAATCAGATACAGAAGGCGCTTCTGAGCCACAGTCATGAGACACATCTCACAGAGGCATTCATATACCTCTTATCACTCTACAAATCTCAGCACAAACTACCGCTGCCAAATCATCTACTTCCATCTTGCTCTTTTTGTCCACCGAGTCCTATCCCTAAACTGTAAATCAAAGAATTTTCCAAACGAGTCTTATCTCCAAATCACTAGCTATATGCAGCTCCATTGGAACGATCGAAAAAGTCTCGAGAAGGAACTCATCCAGGAGACTCTCCACATGAACAGGCAGCACAAGTTTCCTAGTCTGGCAACACAAACAGGGGAGCTGCTACATCCCAGTGCAAGCCTCAGGGCAAAAACCTCTCCCTCTTCAGTGTAACCTTTCCTCACAAACATAAAATAACAATGCCACTTGTTAGAAGTATGCATGGGCATGGAGGGTTTGTCTTCAGTGCTCTGGCCCTGATCAACACAGGGCCAGAATTTCAGTCCTTTTCTGTCTCTGTCATTCTCTCTCTCTGACTGTCTCTACGTGCCTTCTTCACTGGGCCCTTATGGAATTCAGTGCATGCATCGTGAACTCGGACTTCCCAGTGTTGAAATTTTCCTTTCTTTGCCCTTTGGATTATTCAGTCTCCTGCATATGGCGTAGTACATTGGGGAATTGAGGAGACAGTGCTCCTGCTGCAGGTAACAGGCATATGACCATCTCCAGCTGCAGCTGTCCAGGCCCTCTGTGCTTGACTTCAATTCTCCAGGGCCCTGAGGCTGACACTCAGCCTAAATTTAGCCCTCCTCAATTTCCTGCACCTCATCCTTGTCCTTATTCCATGAGTGCCCAGGTCAAGAGAAGTGAAACTCTATCCCCTGGCACACACATCATGCATTCCCTCTATTGGGACGAATGTAAAGGATCTGTGGTACTGATGGCCACACCAGTGTCCAGATTTTCCACACAAAACGGAAGCTTCCAGGGTTCAGAAAGAGGGATTTTTGATGGCTGTGGAATGTCTTTTCCAAGTGCCTCATGGGGTTTCAAATCCATTTGAAACCTGAAGTTCTTTCTTGTACTAGGGAATATTCTCTCCTCTGGCCAGAATGCCCTCCCAACTAGGAGCACAGCTCTACTGGGTTAGGAGGTCTACCAGCCTGCTCGCTCCTGGAGGGATTCCTGAGTATGTCCTCAGGTCCCAAGTGGTAACAGGTATTTCCAATTGCCTTTATTAGCAGCAGCCAGGCCCTCAAGTGAGGGGTGGGGCTGTGATCTCCACTGGAAACTACTAATTCAGCCAATGGAGGCATCCATCTTCCTTTTGTCTTTCCATAGCAAGGGCTCAGGGAGTTTGTGTTTCCTGCAGGCAGAGCGACTTTGAATGAGACACTCATGGATGCCTACTTCTGGAAATCTCTCTGAGTGTGATATGTGGACACCAAAACACCGTGATCCGGGATTGTGAGGCCACAGGAGCAATTGCCTTAGCGGATCCAAAGGGGAGGTATAAGGGGCCATGTTCTTCCACTATTGTTTGGTTAAAAACAGTTCCCATCTATATATATAGTGATGGCCACACCAGTGTCCAGATTTTCCATGCAAAATGGAAGCTTCCAGGGTTATTAAATAGGGTGTTTTGATGGCTGTGAAAAGTCTTTTCTAAGTGCCTCATGGGGTTTCAAATCATTCTGAAACCTGAGGTTCTTTCTTTTATCTAGGGAATATTCTCACCTCTGGCCAGAAGGCCCTCCCAACTAGGAGTACAGCTATCTTGGGTCAGGAGGTCTGCCAGCCTGCTAGCTCCTGGAGGGATTTCTGAGTATGTCCTCATGTCCCACATGGTAACAGGTGTTTCCAATTGCCTTTATTGGCAGCAGCCAGGCCCTCAGGTGAGGGGAGGGGCTGTGATCTCCACTGGAAACTCCTAATTCAGCCCATGGAGGCATCCATCTTCCTTTTGTCTCCCCACAGTAAGTGCCCGGGGAGTTTGTGCTTCCTGCGAGCAGATCGACTTTGTATGGGACACTCATGGATGCCTACTTCTGGGAATCTCGTGAGGCTGGCTAACTTGCCACCCATGCTCTGAGACTACTATAGGTGAATTCTGAGCACACACAGACACACAGTGACAGACAGACAGACAGACACACACACACATTACTGTCAGGTCTGGTAGTACATCATATGGTGAAGGCTGGGGCTGCTTGGGTCTGTGGGCATGAGAGCCGCTGCCTTACAATCTCTACAAGCCAGGTTTGAAGCTGTCATCAATGAACACGGTGTAGGAGGTTTTTGAATTCTGGTCTCTTTCCAACTCATCTATTTCTCTTCTCCCCTTCTCTGTCTCTAACTCTCACATGCTCTCACACATTAGGTCTTCACTCATTAATATTTTACTTATATACTTATTTTACTGACAGGCCCAGATATACAAAGAGAGGTACCACAGCACTGCTGAGCTCTGGCTTGTTGTGTTGGCGATTTCACCTAGGTTTATGGAGTCACAGTTTGTAAGTCTTTCTGACACAAGCCATATTCTGTCTCCTCATTTCCATGCCAGTATCACTCAGAGTTTATAATAAAGTGATTTTTTTGCAAAACACTTGGTACATTCTGATTTACAGCTCAATATTGACACTATTGCAGCTCTCTTTGGCCCTTGGTCACTTTGCTTCTTTTCAGATGTAAAAACACTGAAGAGGGAGAGGTTTTTGCCCTGAGGCTTGCACTTGGAACTACCAGATGCACTGTGTCTGTTGCCAGAGTAGGCAACTTGTGGTGCATGTCCATGTGGATAGTCTCCTTGATGAGTTCCTTCTCGAGCCTTTTTCACTCTGTCTCGTTGGAGCTGCATATAGCTAATGATTTTGAGAGTTTACTCCTTAGTATAATTCTTATCCTGATGCAAAATTTCTCTCCAGGTTTTAGCAATCAATTGTCTGAATGTCATATCTAATCCATTGTAGAAAATGACTACATAAGTGTCTCTATCTCTCTCTCTACATATAACATGTTACATATATATACACATTATATATATATATATATATATATATATATATATATATATATATATATAAAACATTTAGAGGTCTGAAAATATATTTTAGCTAGAGACCTGCACAGCTCTGGATTAGGGGAAGAATGCAGATACAGAAGGCCCTTCTGAGCCACAGTCATGAGAGACATCTCACAGAGCCATTCATATACCTCTTATCACTCTACAAATCTCTCTCAGCACAAACTACCGCCTCCAAATCTTCTACTTCCCTCTTGCTCTTTTTGTCCACCGAGTCCTATCCCAAAACTGTAAATCAAAAAAGAAATAGACATAGTGCATTTCGCTGCATACAGGACAGTCTGAGGCTGGTGCAGGGAGATACAATACACCAGCCTGCATCTTGGCTTGAGCATCACTAAGACTACTTCCAAATGGAGAGGCGATGGCAGTTTTGGAGAGTGGGCTTCAGGCCAAGTGTTGCTTCTCAGAGTGTGCTAAGACCTAGATGTTCTAAGTGTAACCTTTCCTCACAAACATAAAATAACAATTCCACTTTAAAAAGTATGCATGGGCATGGAGGGTTTATCTTCAGTGCTCTGGCACTGATCAACACAGGGCCAGAATTTCAGTCCTTTTCTATCTCTGTCATCCTGTCTCTCTGACTGTCTCTATGTGCCTTCTTCACTGGGACCTTTTTGGATGTCAGTGCATGCATAGTGATCTCGGACTTCCTGGTGTTGATATTTTCCTTTCTTTGCCCTTTGGATTATTTAATCTCCTGCATATGGCGTAGTACATTTGGGAACTGAGGAGACAGCGATCCTGCTGCAGGTAACAGGCATATGTCCATCTCCAGCTGCAGCTTTCCAGGCCCTCTGTGCTTGACTCCCATTCTCCAGTTCCCTGAGTCTGACACTCACCTAAATGCAGCCCTCCTCAATTTCCTACACCGCATCCTTGTCCTTATTCCATGAGAGACCAGGTCAAGAGAAGTGAAACTCTATCCCCCTGGCACACACATTGTGCTTTCCCAATGTAAAGGATCTGTAGTACTGATGGCCACACCAGTGTCCAGATTTTCAACGCAAAACGGACGCTTCCATGGTTCTGAAAGAGGGTGTTTTGATGTCTGTGAAAAGTCTTTTCCAAGATACTCGTGGGGTTTCACATCCTTTTCAAACTTGAAGTTCTTTCCTGTATCTAGGTTATATTCTCACCTCTGGCCAGAATGCCATCCCAACTAGGAACACAGCTATTCCGGTGTCAGGAGGTCTGCCAGCCTGCTAGCTCCTGGAGGGATTCCTGAGTATGTCCTCAGGCCCCAAGTGGTAAGAGGTGTTTCCAATTGCCTTTATTAGCAGCAGCCAGGCCCTCAGGTGAGGTGTGGGGCTGCGATCTCCACTGGAAGCTCCTAATTCAGCCAATGGAGGCATCCTCTTCCTTTTGTCTCTCCATAGCAAGGGCCTGGGGAGTTTGTGCTTGCTGCAAGCAGAGCGACTTTGTATGGGATACTCATGGATGCCTACTTCTGGGAATCTCTCTGAGTGTGATGTATGGACACCAGTACACCATGATCAGGGATTGTGAGGCCACAGGAGCAATTGCCTTAGCAGGACCCAAAGGGGAGGAGTAAGGGGACAGGTTTATCCTCTATTGTTTGGTCAAACACAGTTTCCATCTATGTTGAGAAACACCTCTTTCTGGGTTCTTTCTGGGCTTGTAATCTGCTGTCATGAATGAACACAGTCTAGGAGGGTTTTGTCTTCTGGTCTATTTCCAACTCTTCTATTTCTCTTCTCGCCATCTCTGTCTCTGCCTCTCACAGGCTCTCACTCACTCTGTTTTCACTCAGTAATATTTTACTTATATCCTTATTTTATTGACAGGCCCAGATATACAAAGAGAGTTGCCAGAGCACTGCTGAGCTCTGGCTTGTTTTGTTGGTGATTTCCCCTAGGCTACTGGAGCCTCAGCTTTGTAAGTCTCTCTGACACAAGCCATATTCTGTCTCCTCATATCCATGGCAGTATGTCTCAGACTTTATAAAAAATATATAAATCCATATACATATATATACACATATATAAATATACACATATATATATGTCATTTTTGGAATTGTCAACCCATGTAATTGATCTTAATCAGAATTAACACATTTATAACAGCTTCCTTTTTCATTAATAATTTGCCACATAGTTGAATCAGGATTCAATACAATTATAAATAATAGAACCTTCCAGTAGAATTTCTAATAGCATTCTATCAGCATCTTTATTGTAATTATTATAGTACAGAAATTGCCTCCTTTCTTTAGGGTAAGCTTCAATAAATATGAGTTTCTTTTCATTCTCCTGAAATCTTAATTTCCCTGGACTCTGAAGTGTCTCGGAATTTTTGAAGCAGCCCTCTGTTTCTCAGCAGTTGGTTTATATTTTCTGCTGTAATCAGGTCTTCTTGTGCTTTTTGTTTTTATTTTTCATTTTTTTAAATCCTCCTAGATCATCCCCATTTATTTGTATATTTATTTATTTCGTCCTATATTACATGAGGGGTCATTTCTTCTGCTTGATAGATTTTTCTTTTATAATTGAAGGGAAGTTTACACTCACAATACATTTCGTGTGGTAAATACTACACACATATGGTGAAGGTTGGGGTTGTCTGGGGTCTGTGGACGTGAGACTGCTGCCCAACAATCTCTACAACCCAGGTTTGAACCTGCCATCAATGAACACAGTGTAGGAGGTTTTGGACTTCTGGTCTCTTTCCAACTCTTCTATTTCTATTCTCACCATCTCTGTCTCTGACTCTCACAGGCTCTCACTCACTCTGTCTGCACTCATTCATATTTTACTTATATATTATTTATTGACAGGCCCTGATATACAAAGAGAGTTGCCAGAGCACTGCTGAGCTCTGGCTTGTTTTGTTGGCGATGTCACCTAGGTTTCTGGAGCATCAGCTTTGTCAGTCTCTCTGCCACAAGCCATACTCTGTCTCCTCATAGCCATGCCAGTATCCCTCAGAGTCTATAATAAATATACACTTACATATATGTACATATATATATATACATATATATATGTATCAGTTATTTTTAGAATTGTTGAATTTTTTATTTGATCTTAATGAAGAATTACTGCATTTATAACAGCCTCCTTATTCATAAATAATTGGTCACATAGTTGGAGCAGGATTCACTACAATTTTAAATTATAAACCTTCCAGGAAATTTCCAATAGCCTTTCTTTCAGTATCCTTACTGTAATTATAGCACAGAACTTGCCTCCATTTTCTAGCGTAAGCTTCAATACGTATGCGTTTCTTTTCATTCTTGGTAATTCTTAATTTTCCAGGACCCTGAAGTGTCAGAGAATTTTTGAAGCAGCCCTCTTTTTCTCAGCAGACATTTTCTATATTTCTGCTGTAATCAGGTCTTCCTGTGGCCTATGTTTTTATTTTTTTCAAATCCTCCTAGATCATCCCCATTTATTTGCATATTTATTTATTTATTTAGTCCAATATCACATGAGGGGTCATTTCTTCTGCCTGATAGATTTTCTCTTATAATTGAAAGGAACTTCTGACACACAATACATTTCCTTTTCATGATACTACACACTACTACAACTACTACTGCACTGTTTTTGACAGTGACATCCAATGCACAATGGATTAGTATTGCATGGCTCTAGAGATGCTCACTATTTAACATACAATGTTTCTAACCTCCCAAATATTTATTCTGTTCTTTCTTGGGGGATGATTGGTTTACAGTCAACAGTTACATGTAATAGTGGGCAGGGGGGTAATTTTTCCCACTTTCCCTGTATTTCTGTACATCACTTGTAACTTTCGTTTTGAGGAGAAGGAAACAGACATAAATTGATAGAGCAGGGCCCAAGCAGGAAGAGAGACAGAGAGACAGCTGCAGCTCTGATTTGCCACTAGCCCAGCTTTCCCCTAGCTGGGTAAGTGGTGACCAGGGGCTCAAAATTGGATCCTAGGCTTCCACAAGTTCTCTGGCATTCTTCCTTAGCCAGAATCTGGGCTAGCTGGCTTTCCCTGACCAGCTAGTTTCTGTACATAAGTTGCAGTTGGTGTTGGCTACCTTGACACCCATGCTCTGAGACTACTACAGGTGAGCTCTGAACACACACAGACACACACACAGAGAGAGACCGACATACACACACACACACACACACACACACACACACACACACACACACACACACACACACTACTGTCAGGTCTGGTAGTACAGCATATGGTGAAAGCTGGGGCTGTTTGGGGTCTGTGGGCATGAGAGCTGCTGCCTTACAATCTCTACAAGCCAGGTTTGAACCTGTCATCAATGAACACAGTGTAGGAGGTTTTTGAATTCTGGTCTCTTTCCAACTCATCTATTTCACTTCTTGCCTTCTCTGTCCTTAACTCTCACATGCTCTCACACACCCTGTCTTCACTCATGGTATTCAAGGCTGCTGGCCTATCACTGAATAGAGGCCCTGACCCTCCTGGGCGTGTCCAAGCACACTGGCCAATGATATTGCTGGCAGGAGTTCTGGGCGTGGCCTAGGCCTCTGGCCTATCAGAGCCTGGCTGGCGCCCTGTGTGCGGGCCTTCTGAAGGAATCCGGCCAATGGGAGCTCAGATCTGGCCTTAAAAGGATGGGCATGCTTCCAGGAAGTGCGAAGCAGGGCTCGTCCCAGGGCCCTGCCTTGAAGAAGCTGTCCAGTGCGCATGTGTATAACTCCGTTGGTGCCTGTGCCTCTGTGGATGTGTGCTTGTGTGTGACTGTGAGAGTGTGTGTTTGTGTGTGTGTGAGGGAGGGAGAGACAGATAGAAAAAAGTATCACTGTGGCACAGGTGATTTTGTGCAAAGCAATTGGCAAATTCTGATTTACAGCTCAATATGACACCATTATAGCTCTCCTTGGCCATTGGCCACTTTTCATCTATTCAGATGTGAAAATATTGAAGAGGGAGAGGTTTTTGTCCTGTGTCTTGCACTGGGAACTAGAAGCTGTCCTTTGTTTGTTGCCAGACTAGGAAACTTGTGAGCCTGTCCATGTGGAGTGTCTCCTGGATGAGTTCCTACTCGAGCCTTTTTTGCTCAGTCCCGTTGCAGCTGCATATAGCTAATGATTTGGAGATTGTACTCCTTTGGACAACTCTTTTCCTGATGCACAGATTCCCTCCAGGTTTTAGCAATCAATTGTTTGAATGTCATATCCAATCCATTGTAGAAAATGACTACATAAGTATCTCGCTCTCTCTCTATATATATATGTAACATGTAGAGGTCTGAAAATATTTTTTAGCTAGAGACCTGCACAGCTCTGGATTAGGGTAGTAATGCGGAAACCCCTGGCCCTTCTGAGCCACAGTCATGAAATACATCTCGCAGAGCCATTCGTATACCTCTTATCACTCTAAAAATCTCTCTCAGCACAAAAGACAGCTGCCAATCATCTACTTCCTTCTTGCTCATTTTGTCCACCAAGTCCTATCCCAAAACTGTAAATCAAAGAACAAATAGACATAGTGCAGTCCCTGCACACAGGACAGGCTGAGGCTGGATCAAGGAGATGCAATACGTCAGCCTGCATCTTGGCTGGAGCATCACTAAGAATACTTCTAATTTGGAGAGGCAAGGGCAGTTTTGGAGAGTGGGCTGCAGGCCAAGTCTTGCTTCTCAGAGTGGGCTAAGATCTAGATGTTCTAAGTGTTACTTTCCTCACAAACATAAAATAACAATGCCACTTGTAAGAAGTATACATGGACATGTAGGGTTTGTCTTCATGCTCTGGCACTGATCAACACAGGGCCAGAATTTCAGTCCTTTTCTGTCTCTGTCACCCTGTCTCTCTGTCTCCACGTGCCTTCTTCACTGGGCCCTTATGGAAGTCAGTGCATGCATAGTGAAGACGAACACGTGATCAGGGATTGTGAGGCCACAGGATCATTTGCCTTAGCAGCACCCAAAGTGGAGGAGTAAGGGGACAGGTTTATCCTCTATTGTTTGGTCAAACACAGTTTCCATCTATGTTGAGAAACACCTCTTTCTGGGTTCTTTCTGGGCTTGTAATCTGCTGTCCACTGAGAAGTGGACTGGGAGCCTGTAGTCTGAGTATGCAGCCAAACGTGACTGGACAGGGTCCTGCCCCTGAATTCTGAGGGGTGCCCCAGCTTCCGCTGTTGGCAGTTTTTGGATGATAGTGAGGCATGAGATTGAATCGGGAACTCAGGAGAGCGAGACATGTGAGTCCCTTTGCATATGCATTCTTGCTTAGCCAGAATATGGGCTAGCTGGCTTTCCCTAACCAGCTAGGTTCTCTGTACATAAGTTTCAGGTGAGGCTGGCTTCCTTTCCACCCATGTTCTAGACTACTATAAGTGAGTTCTTAGCACACACAGACACACTCACACACACACACACACACATTACTGTCAGGTCTGGTAGTACAGCATATGGTGAAGGCTGGATCTGTCTGGTGTCTGTGGGCATGAGAGTTGCTGCCTTACAATCTCTACAAGCCATGTTGGAACCAGTCATCAATGAACACAGTGTAGGAGGTTTTTGAATTCTGGTCTCTTTCCAACTCATCTATGTCTTTTCTCTCCTTCTCTGTCTCTAACTCTCACATCCTCTCACACACTCTGTCTTCAATCATTAATATTTTACTTATATACATATTTTACTGACATGCCCTGATATACAAAGAGAGTTACCAGAGAACTGCTGAGCTCTTGCTTGTTGTATTGGCGATTTCACCTAGGCTACTGGAGCCTCAGTTTGTAAGTCTTTCTGACACAAGCCATATTATGTCTCTTCATTTCCATGCCAGTATCTCTCAGAGTTTATAATAAACTGATTTTTTTGCAAAACACTTGGTACATTCTGATTTACAGCTCAATATCGACACACAAAACACTTGGTACATTCTGATTTACAGATCAATATTGACACCATTACAGCTCTCTTTGGCCCTTGGTCACTTTTCTTCTTTTCAGATGTAAAAACACTGAAGAGGGAGAGGTTTTTGCCCTGAGGTTTGCACTGGGAACTACCAGATGGACTGTGTCTGTTGCCAGAGTAGGAAACTTGTGGTGCCTGTCCATGTGGAGAGTCTCCTTGATGAGTTCCTTCTCAATCCTTTTTCGCTCTGTTCCATTGGAGCTGCATATAGCTAATGATTTTGAGATTTTACTCCTTTGAAAAATTATTTTCCCGATGCACTGTTTCTCTCCAGGTTTTAGCAATCAATTGTCTGAATGTCATACCGAATACATTGTAGAAAATGACTACATCAGTATCTCTCTCTCTCTCTCTCTATATATATATATATATATACATATATATAATTAAATATATATATATATATATGTAACATGTAGAGATCTGAAAATATTTTTTAGCTAGAGACCTGCACAGCTCTGGATTAGGGTAGTAATGAGGATACACCTGGCCTTTCTGATCCACAGTCATGAGAGGCATCTCACAGAGGCATTCCTATACCTCTTATCACTACAAATCTCTCAGAGCACAAACTACTGCTACCAAATCATCTACTTCACTTTTGCTCTTTTTCTCCACCGAGTCCTATCCCAAATCTGTAAATCAAAGAAGAAATAGACATAGTGAAGTTCCCTGCACACAGTACAGTCTGAGGCTGGACGAGGGAGATGCAATACACCAGCCTGCATCTTGGCTGGAGCATCACTAAGACTGCATCCAATTTGGAGAGGCGGGGGCAGTTTTGGAGAGTGGGCTGCCGGCCAAGTGTTGCTTCTCAGAGTGGTTAAGACCTAGATGTTCTAAGTGTAACCTTTCCTCACAAACATAAAATAACAATGCCACTTGTAAGAAGTAAGTATGGGCATGGAGGGTTTGTCTTCAGTGCTCTGGCACTGATCAACACAGGGCCAGACTTTCAGTCCGTTTCTGTCTCTGTCATTCTGTCTCTCTAACTGTCTCTACGTGCCTTCTTTCCTGGGCCCTTACTGGAAGTCAGAGCATGCATCGTGAACTCAGTCATCCTGGAGTTGAAATTTCCCTTTCTTTGCCCTTTGGATTATTTAGTCTCCTGTACTTGGTGTAGTACAGAGGGGAACTGCTGAGACAGCGTTGCTGCTGCAGGTTCCAGGCATATGTCCATCTGCAGCTGCAACTGTTCAGGCCCTCTGTGCTTGACTCCCATTCTCCAGGGTCCTGAGGCTGACACTCAGCCTAAATGAAGCCCTACTCACCTTCCTGCACAGCGTCCTTGTCCTAATTCCATGAGAGACCAGGTGAAGAGAAGTGAAACTCTATCCCCCTGGCAGACACATTGTGCTTTCCCTCTATTAAGCTGAATGTAAAGGATCGCAAAAGGGAAGCTTCCAGGATTCTGAAAGAGGGTGTTTTGATGGCTGTAAAATGTCTTTTCCAAGTGCCTCATGGGGTTTTCAAATCCTTTTGAAACCTGAAGTTCTTTCTTGTATCTAGGGAATATTCTCACCTCTGTCAGAAGGGCCGCCCAACTAGGAGCACAGCTATCCAGGGGTCAGGAGGTCTGCCAGCCTGCTAGTTCCTGGAGGGATTCCTGAGTATGTCCTCAGGGCCCAAGTGGTAACAGGTGTTTACAAATGCCTTTATTAGCAGCATCCAGGCCCTCAGGTGAGGTTCGGGGCTGTGATCTCCACTGGAAGTTCCGGATTCAGCCAATGGAGGCATCCATCTTTCTTTTGTCTGTCCATAGCAAGGGCCCGGGGATTTTGTGCTTCCTGCAAGCAGAGAGACTTTGTATGGGACACTCATACATGCCTACTTCTGGGAATCTCTCTGAGTGTGATGTGTGGACACCAGGACATCATGATCAGGGATGTGAGGCTACAGGAGCAATTGCCTTAGCCGGACCCAAAGGGTAGGTGTAAGGGACCGGGTTCATCTACTATTGTTTGGTCAAAAACAGTTCCCATCTATGTTGAGACACAGCTCTTTCTGGGTTCTTTCTGGGCTTGTAATCTGCTGCCCTGAACAGTGGACTGAGAGCCTGGAAGCTGAGTAGGCAGCCAAACGTGACTGGACAGGCTCATGCCCCTGAATTTTGAGGGGTTCCCCAGCTTCCCCCTTTGGCAGTGTTTGGATGATAGATAGTGAGGCATGAGATTGAATAGGGAACTCAGGAGATTTAGACATGAGAGTCCTTTGAATATGCATTCTTGCTTAGCGAGAATCTGGGCTAGCTGGCTTGCCCTGACCAGCTAGGTTCTCTGTACATAAGTTGCAGGTGAGGCTGGCTTCCTTGCAACCAGTGCTCTGAGACTACTACAGGTGAGCTCTAAACACACACAGACACACACAGTCAGACATACAGACACACACACACACACACACACACACACACACACATTACTGTCAGGTCTGGTAGTACAGTATATGGTGAAGGCTGGGGCTGTCCTGGGTTTGTGGGCATGAAAGCTGCTGCCTTACAATCTCTACAAGCCAGGTTTTATCCTGTCATCAATAAACACAGTTTAGGAGGTTTTTGAATTCTGAGACACTGAAGAGGGAGAGGTTTTTGCCCTGAGGCTTGCACTGGGAACTAGCAGCTGCCCTGTGTGTGTTGCCAGACTAGGAAACTTGTGGTGCCTGTCCATGTGGAGAGTCTCCTGGATGAGTTCCTTTTCGAGCCTTTTTCTATCGGTCCCGTTGGAGCTGCATATAGCTATTGATTTGGAGATTTTACTCCTTTGGACAATTCTTTTCCTGATGCACAGATTCTCTCGAGGTTTTAGCAATCAATTGTTTGAATCTCATATCGAATACATTGTAGAAAATGACTATATCAGTCTCTCTCTCTCTCTCTATCTCTCTCTCTATATATGTAACCTGTAGAGGTCTGAAAATATTTTTTAGCTAGAGACCTGCACAGCTATGTATTAGGGTACTAAAGTGAATACACCTGGCTCTTCTGAGCCACAGTCATGAAAGACATCTCACAGAGCCATATCATTTATATAAGGAGAAATAGACAGTGCAGTTCCCTGCACACAGGACAGGCTGAGGCTGGACCATTCTGTCTCTCTGACTGTCTCTACGTGCCTTCTTCCCTGGGCCCTTACTGGAAGTCAGTGCATGCATCGTGAACTCAGTCATCCTGGTGTTGAAATTTTCCTTTCTTTGCCCTTTGTTTTATTTAGTCTCCTGCACATGGTGTAGTACAGAGGGGAACTGCAGAGACAGCGTTGATGCTGAAGGGTCCAGGCATATGACCATCTGCAGCTACAGCTGTCCAGGCCCTCTGTGCTTGACTCCCATTCTCCAGGGCCCTGAGGCTGACACTCAGCCTAAATGCAGCACTCCTCACCTTCCTGCACAGCGTCCTTGTCCTTATTCCATGAGACACCAGGTCAAGAGAAGTGAAACTCTATCCCCCTGGCACACACATTATGCTTTCCCTCTAATGAGCCAAATGTAAAGGATCTGTGGTACTGTTGGCCAAAGCAGTGTCCACATTTTCCACGCAAAACGGAAGCTTCCAGGTTTCTGAAAGAGTGTGTTTTAATGGCTGTGAAATGTCTTTTCAAAGTGCCTCATGGGGTTTTCAAAAATCCTTTTGTAACCTGAAGTTCTTTCTTGTAGCTAGGGAATATTCTCACCTCTGGCCAGAAGGGCTGCCCAACTCAGAGCACAGCTATCTCGGGATCAGGAGTTCTGCCAGCCTGCTAGCTCCTGGAGGGATTCCTGAGTATGTCCTCAGGGCCCAAGTGGTAACAGGTGTTTCCAATTGCCTTTATTAGCATCAGCCAGGCCCTCAGGTGAGGTGTGGGCTGTGATCTCCACTGGAAGCTACGAACTCACAATGGAGGCATCCATCTTTCTTCTGTCTGTCCATAGCAAGGGCCAGGGGATTTTGTGCTTCCTGCAGGCAGAGCGGCATTGTATGGGACACTGATGCATGCCTACATCTGGGAATCTCTATGAGTGTGATGTGTGGAAACCAGGACACCATGATCAGGGATGTGAGTCCACAGGAGCAATTGACTTAGCCCGACCCACAGGTTAGGTGTAAGGTACCGGGTTAATCCACTATTGTTTGGACGAACAGAGTTCCCATCTATGTTGAAACAAGCTCTTTCTGGGTACTGTCTGTGCTTGTAATCTGCTGCCCTTTGCTGTGGACTGAGAGCCTGGAGGGTGACTAGGCAGCCAAATGTGACTGGACAGGCTCATGCCCCTGAATTCTGAGGGGTGCCACAGCTTCCCCCTGATGATAGATGTGAGGCATGGGATTGAATAGGGAACCCAGGAGATTTAGACATGAGAGTCCCTTTGCATATGCATTCTTGCTTAGACAGAATCTGGGCTAGCTGGCTTGCCCTGACCAGCTAGGTTCTCTGTACGTAAGTTGCAGGTGAGGCTGGCTACCTTGACACCCATGCTCTGAGACTACTACAGGTGAGCTCTGAGCACACACAGACAAAAACAGTCAGACCGACAGACAGACACACACACACACACAAACACACACACACATTA